>NC_056727.1:669416519-669459019 GCF_019279795.1 Protopterus annectens | reverse complement strand
TTGCAACTGATTTTAAGTTACGCAACTGAGAGTGGGATAAATGACTAATTAAAAAAAGACAAGATTAACTTAACACAATCCAGAACAGGAAAGCTACAGATTACAAAAATACAAGGTTAACGTTATAAAGATGGGAGGGATCTGAAGTGCAATTGAGAAGCGAAACCTTGACTGCCTCTAGAAATATTCTTTCACAATTCCACTTTTTCGTATTTCTTGGCAGTTCTGTTAGTGCAACTAATCTGTTTGTTACACTGTGTATACAGTGACTCCCAAATATTGAATACAAAATATTGCTGTAATGCAAGAATGGCTTATTTAAGTGTGCTTTGAAATGTACAGTACTTTTAGAAAGAAAAGCAGTGAATCACAAAGAAGTTCTACACTCACTAAATGTGAATTAAACTTCATAACCAAGTCTGAAGTATCAGCATTAGTGCCTCACTATTTTTAGCAATCAGACCTTACACTGTATTTAAAACAAACAACAGGTGAATAACAATGAATACTGTTCTCCTCCCTCAGTTTTCAGTCTAAAGCCACTGCCTAAGTAATTACCTCTGTGTAATGCAATGTATCAAAGCTTCTGAGGGGTTTAAAAAGGCATCAGAACATCACACAAACACTAATATACAAACTGTATCCAGAATGCCTGTCCCTACTGGTAACCAGATAGGTGTTTTGATTACAACTAACAATTTCTTACAAGACAGTGCATCACACACCAGCAATACATGCAGTATGCAAATTTCCCAAGTATTTTAATAAAAAGAAAAATGATAAATAGAAAATTCATAACTAAATCTGCACACAGATTTACAAAGCAAAGAGTTATATTTTGTGTGCTGTGACCAAAGACAGCACAATACAACTTTTACACAGACTGTAGAAATCTACTGTGGATATAAAATGTGTACCCACCCCTGTTAAAATGCCATTTTTTTGTGATATAAAAAAAATGATACCACAATAAATCATTTCAAAACCTTTCCTACCTTTAATGTGACCTATAGCCTATACAATTCAATTGAAAAACAAACAAATCTGTTATGGGAAAAAATATAAAAAAATAAAAAAACGTACAATAAACTGGCTGCATAAGTGTGCATACCCTTAAACTAATACTTTGCTGAAGCACCTTTTGATTTAATTACAGCATTCAGTCTTCTTGGGTAGGAGTTTAGCAGCATGCCACATCCTGACTTGGCAATCACTCTTCCTTGCAATTGCAAGGGCATCTCTTGTGCACAGCCCTCTTCAGGTCACCCCACAGATTTTCTATTGGATTTAGGTCTGGGCTCTGACTGGGCCATTCCAAAACTTTAAATTTTCTTCTGGTGTAGCCATTCTTTTGTTGATTTGGATGTATGCTTGGGGTCAATGTCGTGTTGAAAGGTGAAATTCCTCTTCATCTTCAGCTTTCTAGTAGACGACTGAAGGTTTTGGGCCAAAAGTGACTGGTATTTGGAATTGTTCATAATTCCCTCCACCTTGACTAAAGCCCCAGTTCCAGCTGAAGAAAAGCAACCCCAAAGCATGATACTGCCACCACCATGCTTCACTGTGGGGGCAGTGTTCTTTTGATGATGTGAAGGGTTGTTTTTGGGCCAAACATACCTTTTGGAATTGTGGCCAAAAAGTTCAACCATGGTCTCATCAGACCATAACACATTTTCCCACATGCTTTTGGGAGACTTGATGTAATGTTTTGCACATTTTAGCTGGGCATGGATGTTTTTCTGTGTAAGAAAAGGCTTCCATCTTGCAGCCCTACCCCATAGTCCAGACATGTGGAGAATACGAGAGATTGTTGTCACATGAAGTACACAACCAGTACTTGTCAGAAATTCCTGCAGCTCCTTCAGTGTTGCTGTAGGCCTCTTGGCAGCCTCTCTGCCCAGTTTTTGTCTTGTCTTTTCATCAATTTTAGAGGGATGTCCAGTTCTTTGCAACGTCACTGTTGTCCCATATTTTCTCCACTTCTTGATGACCGTCTTCACTGTGTTCCATGGTATATCTAATGCTGTGGAATTTTTTTTTTACCCTTCTCCTGACTGATACCTTTCAACAAGATTCCTTTGATGCTTTGTAAACTCTTGGCGAACCATAGCTTTTGCTGTAGTAGGCAAGTGAGTAAATGCCAGGAAAATCCTACTACGACAGCTGAACTTTATTTGGGGTTAATCAGAGCCTCTTTAATTGACAGCAGGTGTGTACCCAAGAAGACCGAATGCTTTAATTAAATCAAAAGGTGCTTCAACAAAGTATTAGTTCAAGGGTGTGCACACTTATGCAACCAGCTTATTGTACGTATTTTTTATATTTCTTCCCCTAACAGATTTGTTTCTTTTTCAATTGAATTGTAGAGGTTATAGGTCACATTAAAGGTGGGAAAAGTTTTGAAATGATTTATTGTGGTCTCATTTTTTTATATCACAAAAACCTGGCATTTTAGCAGAGGTATGTACACTTATATCCACTGTACATCATAGCAAAAGGTACAGAACATTTTTTAAATATTTTTAATCCCTGTACCTGCCAGCCATCTGGATGGTAACTGTGACTCTGTCCCTTTTTCTCTAACTAGGCAACACCAACTGAGAAGTCTTCTAGGCAGCCATAATGGGAGTTAAATATTTGATTTAATTTATATTTGCACGTCCCCCCCCCCCATATAAACCCACAGACAAAGGACTTGATGTGTAATGGGCTTCAGTTAAGGCACAAGTGACTTAACCCCTTAGAAAGTCCTGCCCTCCTTCCAAGCAAGTGCCGCTGTATGTCATCCAGTCTCCACCATGGGTTCGAACACAGTGTGTATCCCAAATAAGTTGCTTCTACTCTCCTCCTGAGAGAGAAGAGCAAGTGTTGTTTCTTTATTCCTCTTACACCTCCTTCTGGGACAATTGGGCCATAGTCAGGGCTTTATGATTCTATGCCACAAAGCTGCCTGCACATAAGATACAGAAATACTTGTTTAAATGATTACAAAGTGCATAAAAAGGAACAGTTTTAACATGAGGCACGGTACAGGGAGGGAAGCAAAAGCAATAAATCTGAAATGGAATTGACAGAAAGGAAGAAGAGGGAAACAAAGGCATTTTTTTAAGATGTATAACACGAAGGAAGGAAAGGACAAAGGGGAAGGACAAATCATGCCAGGATAAGCACAGATGGGAAGGAGATCCCTGAACACTGTTGGTGGGGGGTCCGTGAAGACACAATAGGGGAGGAGCAGTGCCACTGAATGACTACTGCTGCCACTACAAGTATTACTCCTCATCAGCCTTTACAGAGGTAAGCAAGGAAAAGATGCCATGCTGGGAGATTTGTGAACCTTAAACAGAAACCAGGAAAGAGATTGAGATAGCTGAGAGGGCAGTTGCTTCCCCAAGTTAAGAGAAAGTACACAGACCAAAACAATTGCCTGCCTGAGCAATCAAGAGTCTACCCGTTTTGTTACCAGATCACATGACAGAAGTTTTCACCAGATCACATGCCACTGAGTGCCTTTAGGAATGGAAGACAGTAGATTGTACCCTCTTACAAAAGTAGCTGAAATAGGAAAAACCCAGAGAACTACAGGCCTGTTGCAGTAAATGTCATTTAAAGAACCCAGATGGAAAGACTGGTTGCTTTCCTAGAAGATAGTCAAACATAGTAACTAAACAAGAAAGAAGCCTTTTAAAAACAGTGGAAGAAAATCAAGCAAGGAAGCAGTCCCTGGACAATGATATTGGGTGGTTATTTCCAGAAGAGGTGGATAAACGGGGTTTAAAAGATTTAACTATCTGAAACTGACTCCGTAAAATAGACATGTTTAAAGAAAATAATGCAGCACGTCAAGTCAAGTTGGAAGGCATATTTATGGGGTAAATGTAGTATACTTCCAAAAGGGGAAATTCAAGGTAAATGGCAGACAGTCAAGAAAGCCAACAGTGTAAGCACATAAAGGAGGGATGCCCCTTATTTCCTGGAATATTTTTAATACTTGCAGGGCTGCTTGGAAGAAGAATGGAGAAAAGATGGGCAGAGAAAGAAGAGCGAGGGGAGAAAATCTTTCTTTAATTTCTGCAAAATTAGTTTTCATTGATAGGTGATAATAAAGAAAATATACCGAAGGGGCTGCAGAAAACTCTGAAAAGCTAGAGGAAGAAGTGGGTTTAGAATACAGCAGAAAGAAGTTATTAATTAGGAAAGGGGAAAACAGAATATACAGAATACAGCAAGGAGCCATACATATAATTTACTATATTTCAAGCCCAAGTGAACTACAAGAAGATGAAGCAAGAAATAGAGGGGAGGGGGCAGGTTAACAGCAGGATGCGTTGGGGAAAACAGCTAAAAAGTATTGTAAGGGTTAGATATCTTTACAAGGCACACTGCAGTTAAATGGAATAATTGCAGGAGAGCTCACAAAACAAGTATTTAAAAGCTCCAGTAGTATAAATTTACAAAGCCCTGACTATAACCAGAATTCAGTTTGTGGCACGGACATCCACTGGAGCTGGCATTGGAGGGATGGACTGGGGTCTTCCAAGGCCACAATCCCTTACAGGTGGGAGATATTGCAAAGACGTTTCCCAAGGGTGAAGTTTACCACCGAACAGCTTCAGCGATAGTTCCTGCACATTCACATCAGGGAGAGAATGAAAAAAAAAAAAGCGTTCTCTGCAGTGATATTGGTTGCTTGTTCAACCCCTACCCCACCTCAAAAAGTGGAGTGAAGACCTACCTAAAATATACCCTTACTGCTGTGATGCCAGTAATGGTAGAAATCACACTCATGGCTACCTGAAGGATGGCCCCTCAAGGTGGCTTTCACCACCATACTGCTGATACTCTCAGATAACGGTTTACTATTGAATAGTCGAACATCACTCGGTCGACTGTTGTATTGTCGAATGCATTAGGTCGGAAACGGAATTGTCGAAGGCATTATAATCAATCGAGGAACAGTTTTACCATGGGTCGAGGTAGGTGTACAGTATTTTTCCCTACTACAACCAACTTCCCTACCTCGACCCATGGTAAAACCGTTCCTCGATTGATTATAATGCCTTCGACAATTCCGTTTCCGACCTAATGCATTCGACAATACAACAGTCGACCGAGTGATGTTCGACTATTCAATAGTAAACCTCAGATAACATATAAGCTGACTCTGATGGGGAGAAGTTTGATGGCTGGAAGGCAGTGAGAAAAAGAACCTAGAAAAAAAGTAGTAAAGTATTTAATCTGGAAAGTAGAAAGACCCAGGACTACAAAAGCTGCAACGTAAGCAGACACAAGCCAAAGTGGTGGGGAATGCCAAACTGTAAAGAATATATATGTATATGATATTCAATAAAGCACAAAAGGTAGAGATCATAAAGACGTATGATGGAACATAAGAACAGTTAATGAAAGGCAAGGGGGACAGAAGGTAAATAAATCATTAAGATGACTATAAGGTAAGGCAGATGTCAATATAACTGTTGGGGAGAAGGAACTCATGAAGACAAAAATATCAATAAATGAATACTGGAAAGAGGCAGCAACATTGAATCTGGAACACATTTGTGAAATTATGCAAAGTGGTGCATCAAAACTGAAAAATAATGCTAACAAAGGGGGCTGGAGTAGAACAGTTGGGTGGAGGATAGAATACAAGAGTAAAATAAAAGAAAGAAAACAGGAAAGAACAGATGAGAATTTTTCTTTAAAAGGAAAAATATAAGGGGGTTGAAAGTGGAAGCTAACATACTATGATATTATGGACAACAGTAAAAGGACAAGTGATGCAACTGGAAGATAAGATGAGAAAGTGAAAAGGGAAACACATAGAAAAAGGATTACAAGGAGAAAACGACAACTACACCTGCTGATGAGGAGGATGAGATCATTTTAGGATCACTACGCGAAAAATATACAAGTGATTTTGTATAGTGACAAGAGGATGCAAGGAAAGGAAGACACTTTTTCTAAAGATGTGGAAAAAGTAGGGCAGGAATGATTCACATGTTACCAGAATGTGAAAGGGCAAAAGTAGTATGGGAAGAAGTGGTAGAGAGTTAAAATGTACAGGACAGACAGTGAGTGGAGATCATGCTTATTTGTATTAGAGGGCTAAGAGAGGGAAACTTAAAAAGCCTGAAATCATATTGTTATTGCTAGTAAGAGTAACAAGCTAAAATACACGAAACTTGAAAAATACAAAAGACAAGTCAGAGGTACATAAAAATACAGCATCAGGTAGGTACTGAAAGAATTCCAGGTAAGGGGAGAATGGAGGTTCACAACAAAATAACAGCTGCAGGGAACTGCAAAACTGTAAGGTACAGATTTATGTCAGACCAGAATGGATACAAGAGCAAAGGAGATGGAAAGGGTGTATGCCATTGAAGAAACAAAGTAAGCAGAGAGAAGACACTTAAGCACAAGATAGGAAAGGATAAAAGGATATGGACCATCCCAGGGTGTATTTGTGAGGAAGGAAATTACTAAGACAACTAGAGTAGAACAGTAGGACTGTAAAAGATAATATGGCAAAGAGGACAAGAAAATTTAATTAACACACACAAGAAGAGTTTGAAAAAAGTATCAAAACACATATGTAAGAATTATTATTTTTTGTCTTTGTTGACAAGGAAAGTCTGAATGTTCAAAGGCCCTTTTCAGGGAAGGCCCAAAATGTAAGACAAAATGTTTTGATCACATAATGCTGTGAAATGATGTAAAAAACTAAAAACTATAGAAATGCTGAAAAAAAAACACGGGTGTAAACTTGATAAGCCAAAACAGGGATGGAGGGAAAAGTACAGTTTTGTACCTACCATAAATGTAGATGTTAGAGTGTTCACCCTGTTGCAGTCATCACACTTGGGTAATCCTGTCGTCAGGCAGTCCCGCAGTCGGCCGGAATTCCAAAGTCTTGGTCCGACGTCGGTTGCTGTCGCTTCTTCCTGATGGCAGTGCGCCAGGGGTATAAATAATGCATCTGACGCCATTTTCTTCAGTTTTTCTTGCCCCAGATGTCAGGTGCCCCCAAAAAGGTGGTCAGTAATTAGTACCAAATTAAGTAATTTCTGCACAAACACTAAATCCCTCCAGCTATAAGCAAATACATCAGGGAGGTTAGATCAGAGGGGATGGAGGGAGGGTAACCTGGACTGCAGCAGGATGAACACTCGAACATCTACATTTATGGTAGGTACAAAACTGTACTATGTTCATCGTGTTAACCTGCTGCAGTGATCACACTTGGGTAGAATCCCAAAGCTAAGGATGGGTGGAGGAGTTATACAGGGTTAGAGGAGGCTAGAAGGCCCTACAGAACTGCAGTGGCGAAGCCAGCTCTAGTCTTAGAGTAAAGTGGTAAGTGATAGTGTTTGGTAAAGGTGTGTACTAAACTCCAAGTTGCAGCTTCCAAAATCTCTTTGGTAGGAACCCCCCTGAGAAAGGCTGTAGATGTAGCGGTTGCCCTGGTAGAGTGGGGCCTAATGGTAGCAGGAACTGGTTTTCCATGATGGGTATAGCAAAAACAAATGCAATGTCCTATCCATTTGGAAATGGATTGTTTTGATATGGCCTTCCCTTGTGAAGGTGTAGCATAGGATACAAAGAGCTGGTCAGATTTTCTGAAAGCTTTAGTTTTATCCAAGTAGTAACGAAGTTGCCTGTGAATGTCCAAGGAATGCAGGAGTCTCTCTCCTTTGTTCTGTGGATTTGGGAAGAAGGTGGGTAAGTGGATGGTTTGATTTAAAGCCACACTGGAAATCACCTTAGGCATGAAGGAAGGATTAGTTCGTAGAGAAACTCTGTCTTGATGGAAAATGAGGAAAGGTTCCACTGCCATTAGTGCCTGCAGCTCTGAGACTCTTCTAGCTGAAGTTATTGCTAGTAGCAGGGCAGTCTTCCATGATAGAAACTGTAGATCTGCAGAGAAAGCTGGTTCAAAGGGAGGTAGCGCAAGTTTTTCCAGAACAAAATTGAGGTCCCATGTTGGTGTAGGTGCTCTCCCTGGGGGGCCTAATGTTTTTTGCCCCTCTGAGGAACTGTCTTAGAAGTGGATGTGAAAATAAGGGTGGATCTGTGTTGCAGTGGGCTGAAATAGCTGATGCATGGATTTTAATGGAAGAAAAAGAAAGTCCTTTGTGCAACATCTCAGTTAGGTACTGTAGAATCTGAGGCATGTGAGGCTGAAGTGTGTTTTGTCCTTTAGCTTGGTTCCAGGCGCAAAACCTTTTCCATTTATCCAAATAGGCCTTCCTGGTGCTGGGCCTCCTAGCTTCCAGAATAACGTCCATAACAGCTTGGGAAAGAGGAGCTGGCAGGGTGCTTAGGTGATTTGCCATGCAGCCAGATTTAATGTTTTGAGCTGGCTGTGAAGAATCTGATTGTTTTGCTGTGTGAGCAAATGTGCAATTTGTGGTAAAATCCAAGGTGGGCCCTGGGCCATATTCCTCAATAGTGGGTACCAGTGCTGGCGTGGCCAGTCTGGGGCTATGAGTATCAGTCGTGGTCTCTCCTTTCCGACTTTCAGAAGCATCTTTGTGAGGAGAGGCAATGGAAGAAAGGCATATACTGTCAGGTTTTTCCAACTGAATGAGAGTGCGTCCACTTTCCAAGCTTGACGGTGAAGTGCCCTTGTACAAAATTTTGTCAGTTGATAGTTTAGAGGACTGGCAAACAGGTCTATGTCTGGAAGGCCCCATTTTTTAGTTATCATTGCAAATACTTGTGGATCCAGTTTCCACTCGTGGGGGTCCATGATGTTTCTGCTGAGGTCGTCTGCCAATGTGTTCTTTTTTCCTGGCAGGAATTGAGCTTGTAACTGAACTTGGTAAGCCAGAGCTGTGTTCCACAAGGTCACTGCTTGCCTGCATATAGGGTAGGAGTGTGTACCCCCTTGTTTGTTTATGTACCACATTACTGTGGTGTTGTCCGTCCTTATTGTAAGTTGTCCTGGATGTAATAGATTCTTGAAGGCTGTCGGAGCATTCTGTACAGTTAGCATCTCTTTTTGATTGATGTGCAGATTCCTTTGATCTGCAGTCCATACACCTTGAACGCACTGTCCTGCCATGTGTGCCCCCCAGGCGTAGTCCGATGCATCTGTTATCATATAGTTTGCCTGGCTGGGGGCAAGGTGAAAGGCTGACCCTTGTTGAGGTGACATGCCTGTGACCACCATAGAAACTCCTGTTGTAGGCAGGGAATGAGAGATATCATTGTGTCCAAGCTGTGGCTGTGTTGAGACCATACGCTTTTTAGGTACCACTGTAATTTCCTCATATGCAGCTTTGCAAATGGTATTAGTAGTATGCAAGATGCCATGAAGCCCAAGGCCTGCAGAATTTTTCTTGCAGGTAGTTGGGTCTTTGTTGCCATTGTTTTGAAATATATAGTCAGTTGCAGTTGTTTGTCTGGCGTCAGATAAGCCTTCTCGGCCATTATATTCAAGCTGGCACCCAGGAATGTCATTGTCATGGTTTGTGAGGGTACTAGTTTTGATTTCTTTTCACTTACTGTGTAGCCTAGGCAACTTAGAAGATGTTTTACAAATGCCAGATGTTGTAAGAGTTTGTCCTTGCTTTCTGCTTGGATGAGGCAGTTGTCCAGGTATGGGTATATTTGAATTCCTCTTTGTATGCAGTATGCAATTACTGGTGCCAGGCATTTTGTGAAGACCCTGGGTGCAGTAGATAAGCCAAAGGGCAGTGCAGAGAATTGGTAATGGGTTGAACCTGCAATAAAACGGAGGTATCTTCTGCAACTTTGTCTGATAGGGACATGCAGGTATGCCTCCTTGAGGTCCAACGTTACTAGCCATGCTTTCTTGCCCAACATGGGAAGAAGCTGCTGTAGTGTTAGCATCTTGAATTTGGGTCCTTGTAAGAAGGTACTTAGAATTGAAAGGTCCAGAATTGGTCTCCAGGCATTGTCCTTTCTGGGAACTAGAAACAGTCTTGAGTAAAATCCTTGACCTTGCTCTGGAGTAGGTACCAGCTGAATGGCTCTCATGTCCATGAGAGCTGTAATTTGTTTTTGTGCCTCTGCCCATTGATTTTGTGGCAGGTTTGGCATTCCTCTTTTCATTGGCAAGGTGTGAAAATGGAATCTGTATCCTCGTGAAATTATGTCTAGGACCCATTTGTCCTTTGTGACAATGTGCCAGTTGTCTGAAAAAAGTGCGAGTTTTCCTCCCAAGGGGGCTGCCAAGAGAGTGTTGCTTGGCCAGATGAGGTGCAAGTCATTGAGTTTGCCTCCTGGTAGTTTGGGACCGGTCTTCTCCTCCCTTCTGTGTTGCAGTGCCCCATTGTCAAAGTTTGTACTGGGCTTGTGGTTGCCCTCTGCCTCTTGGACGTCTGTATTTTCCCCTCTGTGGTCTGTCAGTAGCTGGAAAGGACCATTTTTTTGTTGGCCAACTTCTGCTGAAGCTAGGGGGCTGTACCTGTAGGAAATCTTTGACTGTCTGCATAGATTCTGCCTTATCCTCCATTTTCTTCAAGACTTCTTCTGCTTTAACTCCAAAAAGAACATCCTGCTGTAAGGGAGCATCTAGAAGCTTTGCTTTAACATGATCAGGCAGAGTTTGTTCCTTTAACCGAGCATGCCTACGTATAACAGACCCAGTGACAGCTGCTCTGCAGGAAGCCTCCAAAGAATCAAAACCACACTGTAAAGTATGTTTGCCCACCTGTTCAGTTGCATGTAACAGATCCTGCATTTCTTTCAATTCAGACTGCTGAGGGAGTGTGCTCATTTTTTGTTTCAACTGAGACATAAGAAATTGCTGATATTTTAGCATGTGAAATTGGCAATTTAGCGCCCTCATAGCTAGAGTAGCTGAGGTGCAAACCTTTTTCCCCCACCTGTCTAGTGCTCTGGAGTCCCTTTCAGAGGGTACAGGATTTTTTGCCATAGAAGCCTTAGCCCCTTTGGGACCCTGGGAGATAGTCTCTGGATCAGCAACAGCGCTTTTATAAAGGAATTTGTGGGAGTCAGGCACTCTATAGTATCTGTCAGGTTTGGCTGGAGCAGGAGGAAGAGAATCTGGGTTCAAACTGGATTCTAAGTAAACGTCATCCACAATGTCTAAAACTGGGGGGATGGCAAGAGGTCTGTGCTGGGGGAGTAAAAGAAACTCTGAGCCTTTTCTTTGAGTCAGAGTAGTCCTGATCTTCCCAGTGAAAATGTTCCCTCATAGTGTGTAAAATTTCCTCAAAGAAGTAGTCTTCAGGAGGAGAAGCTGAGGGAATAGAATCAGCATCAGAATCTTCATAAGGGGAGAAGGAGTAATCTTGGTCCTCAGAGGAGCCTGAGGAAATAGACACTTGTTCAGAGGAGGCATAATCTTCCTCTTGTCTAGGCCTTTTGTTGAGTGGGGGCGGGGAACCCCTGATTAAAGAGATCAAATCTTCAGCCATTTTAAGATCTGTTTCTTAGGCATGGGGCCTTGAACTGGAGACTGAAGTGCAGTCTTTTTAGGTTTAATAGGAGTCTTAGTATACGTTTTTATGGTGAGCGTCGTCGGTCTGAAGACGCCTTCAGAAACCAAAGGTGTTTCTGCAGCACCAACATCTTTATCGGCAATGTCGTCGGTAGGGTCTACACAAAATGGCTGCGTCGGCCTAGTACTCTCCGCCAAAAGCTCCGAAGCGGTCTCGGGTTCCACAACTGCAGTAGTCAGGGGCTGCGTCGGAGCCTCACTGAAGACCGGTGAACCGGAGACCGGACCAGCCGAGGCCTCGGAGTCTGGCCTGGGTCTAGGCTGCCTGTCCTTGTCCTTGCGTTTTTTGTGCACGCCGGTAGTTGGTCGCTCCGACGGCATAGTGTAGTTAAATTTTCTACCGAAGTAGTGTTGTGCGAAATCAAAGTGTCTTTTTATAGTACTCTTATTAAACCTAGCACAAAAACGACAACCAGTGACGTCGTGGTCTGAGCCTAGGCAAGGTATGCAGTAAGAATGAAAATCCTTATGAGGTATTTGCTTCCCACAAGAAATACAATTGTTAACTTTTTCTGACATTGGTCTGAGGCAAGAAAAGTTTCCCCAACGGGGTACTTAGCTTTATTGAAGACTTCGGATCTGAAATTCGACTTCGAAAATCTCAGGAGTCGGCCGACCGGCACTTGCGAATTGCTTCTGCTTCGGGCACCGCGTGGCAGGAAAGACTGAAGAAAATGGCGTTGGATGCATTATTTATACCCCTGGCGCACTGACGTCAGGGAAGAAGCGACAGCAACCGACACTGGACCAAGACTTTGGAATTCCGGCCGACGGGACCGCCTGACGACAGGATAACCCAAGTGTGATGACTGCAGCAGGGTAACACGATGAACATCGAAAATAGTATGTCCAAAGGATATGGGGTAGGAAAGATGTTTTCAGAAATAACTGGTTCATCACCATATGAAGCCATATGTACACAGTTTATTTGTGAATATAATTAAGAGTTTATGTATAAACACAATAAAAGTATTAATACAAAGAATTATTCAACAGAGACAATCAGCTACCAAGAGGGTGCAAGAAAGAATCGACGGACGGTCAATGAGAAGTACCAGACTGCAAGTATGCATGCACTGGTTTGCAGCACAAACCAATTGGAAGAATCCAATATTAGACTGTAGTCAGAGGTTGTGGGTTCAAAAAACATAATTCACAACTATACAATACTGTTATTTTTTCAATAATATTTACATTAAATTAAAAACTCTGAACCAGTGGCACAAATGCCCTGCTGTAAACTGTAATGAGTATAACTGGAACACACATATGTGCAAAATAGTCACATTTCAGGGATTACTTTCAGCAATGTGTAGTACAGTGTGTATCTGTTAGAATATACTTAAATGTAATACTTCATATAAAAGAGTTGCACAATAGTATTAATGCCTGCAGTCTCAAAATTAAAATAGGGGTGATGCTACTCATATGGCATACCTTGACCTAGCCAAAAACAGCCAACGCTATATCCTATACAAGCATAGCTAGTCAGCTTAAACAGTATAAAAACAGATGCAAAATGGATAGTAAACTGGCTAAAAGAATCACTGACTCTTGAGGCAGGTGCTTCATCTCTGAATATGAAAAGTGCCCAGTGGTGTCTAACAGGGCTCCGTGCTGGTGCTTCTTCTGTTCAGCATTTACTCTTCTGATCTCTAGACTATGAATGAAGATGTCTGGCTACCTAACTCTGTAGAGGATGCAAACTAACAGCCTGACTCAAAGCCTGCACAGTATGTTTATACCGTGTGTGTGTTGAGCTGTGACACGCACATGGTAGCTCACTGCTTTGGATTCAGTAAGCAGCTCTACATGGTGTGTAGATCCGTACACAGCTGCACAAACAAGGTAAAACACTGTGGTATGCCAAGTACAGCATAAGCAGCTGAAATCCAAGATGGAGGAGCAGTTCAACAAGCTATAAAGCAACTATGTAGACTCGGTGCTGGTTTTCTCAAAACCTACTGGAATACAGCCATGGAAAGGAGTCTACACAGAACCCATGATAGGGGCTGCTGTTGCTTTAATGCATGTGTATATGCAACACTCTGAAGTCTATGCTGTTGCTGCTGCTGCTAATAGACCAAGGTCAGGAAGAGTTTTCAGGCCCCATGTAGTTTATCACAACCTAAATGATATGAAAATTATACAGCGCTACAGGGTCGATAAAGACACACTACAGGAACTCTGCAACCTCAGGGCAAACCTAGGGGAACCCATCTCAGTGGAGACAAAGGCACGTGTAGCACGTAAAATCTTAGTTACAGCTACCTTTCAAAGACCAACAGGGGACATGCTGGGGGAAAAGAGAAAACAGTAGGTAGTCCAATGCATATTCCAACTATAAAAGCAAGCATGCATGCATTAGTCTGTAGCACAAACCAATTGTAAGAATCAAGTATTAAGACTGTAGTCAAGAGATTGTGGGTTCAAATACCACAATTCACAACTATACAATACTGTTATTTCTTCAATAATATTTACATTAAATGAAAAACTCTATACCAGTGGCACAAATGCCCTGCTGTAAACTAATCTGTATAACTGGAACATGCATATGTGCAATATATTCATTCAAATCTGTAGTATAGGGTCCATCTGTTAGAACATATACTTAAATTTAATATTTCAGATAAATTGTATTAATGCATTGTATGCACATACGATGGTACTAATTATCTCTTTTTTTCTCTCACCCCAACCTTTACCTCTCTTTTTATTTTCTATTATGTGTCATCAAAATGTCTCCATGTCATCCATGTGTACCACATCATTAAATGCTATACAGCAAAGCGAGGTAGGCCAGCCCCAGTAGATCAGTCTACCCCTGCCCAAACAGCTCCAACACCAATGCCCATCAAGTCTGGGAGCCAACCTGGCAGCACTGCCTCTGCTGCCCCTGCACAGCCTGTGCCCTCAGGTAGTACTGCCCCAGAAGCTGGTGCAGTGGTACCCTCTGGGAGCAGTGGTGGAGGTGGTGATTTCATCACCCACAGCAAGTTGCCAGGGATGGTGTGTAGGATCGTGCGCCCACCACTGGTGTTTTCCTATGCCAGATGGAGAGGCTACTTTCCCTTATAGTCAGTAGGAGAAGGAGACCTCAAGCACTACAGCCACCAGAAGAAAAAGAGGACAGTGATGACAGCCAAGTGAAACTCGATTCTCATTGTCCCCAAGCTTAAGGGGCATGAGCCTGCATTATTCCCTCCCTCACCCCAATCATGATGTCTTTTGTGCCCATCACTGTCCTTGTCTCTTGTCTTGTATGTTTGCATTTGCTTCCTCACCTACCCAACTTACTTGACCCAGACATACCCATAGCCCTTCCTCAGCATGCCACTCTTTTTAAAAATAAAAAAGGGCACCTGTCCTACAAAAACACCCATCCCATACAAAGCTCTCCATTTCGCACAAGTGTCTCCTTCACACACTTGATTCAGTCCAACTGGCTATACAACATGACTGTGTTGTAATGACTCTTCTTTCTGGAGGTGACGGTCCAAATTAAATATTCTGCATATATTTTCAGTTTACACGGTTAAAGAAATGTACAGCTATGGTTATTTACTACCTCCCTCCTGCACAATCCTGTACTGCTTTTCCCTTTGTTCTTCCCAGTGCTTGCCCCCATTTCACCACTTACCTATCAACTCCATTTTAACACCTTTAAGCTGGTCAAAAAACAGAATTGCAAACACACAAGTATCAAAAAAGCAATGGATTGCTTTACTTTTTGGGCTCTGTGTTTGCACAGAGGTGCACATCTCACACCAATGTGCAGTGACGGTGAGCGGCAGCAGAATGCTGAGCTTACCTCTGCACAATGCCCCTTAAACCTGGTGTGCTATGCCAACACACAGCAAAAGATGCACTATAAAGAATTCATGTCATTGCATTATCAATGTTTTTTAAAGTAAACTATTAGATACGCATGATTTGAACCCAGTATCATCTGGGCTCAAAAAGAAATGTGTCAAGATATTTACACCTGCTGCCACACACTCAGTTAAGCAGCAGGTGTGTTCCACACACTCAGCACTAACTCTCAGCCTTTAGCAATGCAACTTGCATATGCACACTGGTTACCTACACACAAATAGGGAAAAGAAACAGAAATGTGTATCTCGCATGCACAAACACTCTACCAACCACTGTGCACACCCGCTGCTCGCTGAACTATGGAAAAGTAAATATTGGGTATTACTGATGTTTACTGTCCATTTCCTGTCTATGACATGAAATTACATGTGGATACATAACAAACTGAAGGCCCTATCTAACAATACGTCACATATTTACAATACAGCCATGTACTGCCTCCCCAAAACACTGCAATCCTGGTGTCTCAGTACTTTCCCCAACATATATCACCTACACTACAGAAATTAATGTTGGGAGGGTGGCCTAATGGTTAAGGTGTTTGCCTTACAAACACAAGGTGCTGGGTTTGAGTCTCACAAGGGATAAGTGGCTAGGCTTAAAATGGCTCGCGAGGGCAGTTAGCCTAGTACTAATCTATGAACCTAAATGTTGTGTGATATGCAATGCACATCAATCTGATAACAAGCAGAACTAAAATTGTTAGTCCATACGCCTAACAGGCTTATCTCCAAGGCTAGGGAAGTAATCAGCATGGATCTTATGCACAGGGACATAGGTGGCCTTCAACACACTTGAGCCAGCCCATTTTGGTTTTGTGAAGGGCAAATCTTGCTTATTAAACCTAGTGGACTTCTTTGATACTGACCTCAAAAACCTGGATGAGGGATAACAGGACATACCACCAATGATGAGTTATCAAAGGCTTTTGACACTACTATTTAGGTATCATTGAGAAAGTCTCACATCTACGAATTAACCCATACATTACTAGATGGATAGTCAACTGGCTCACCGACAAAACACACACTGTGAAAGTTGTGGACTGCTCCTCCACCACACCAGTGGAATACCACAAGGATCTGTGCTGGGCCCTCAACTGTTTGGAAAATATTTTCTGAAGCCCAGACAAAGGTAGATGGCTTGTGGCTTACCAAATTTACAAAAGACTGTGTCAACAGGATTCAGTCATACACAGTCCCCCAACAATGCTACTATATTACAGAAAGGGCTGACACAGACAAGTGATTGCTGCCAAACTCACGGACTGAACCCTACACAGCCAACTCTTCTTCTGAACTACAATCCATAACTCAGAAGGTGTTTAACACAGTAGAGTCATGGTTTTTAAAGTGTCGTCTCCTCTTGAATCCCAAAAAAACATAACTCCTACTCTTTACTCCTACTCTTAAGTCCACACCATTAGACTTCTCAGTCATCTCTAATAATGGTACCCTCATTTCTCCTGACTCCAACAACAAACTCCTTGGAATTACAATAGATAACCTTAATTTCGACTCTCACATTAACAACAGTATAAAAAAAATTAACAGAAGACTGGGCTCCCTATATAGGATTAGACCCTTCCTTACTTCTACAGCTAGAACCACTATCGCCCACTCTCTTCTAATCTCTATACTGCTCTATGCCTCACCAATTTACACAAACCTAACTAAAAACAACCTGCTCAAATTAGCTAGCTCCTATAATAACATTGCCCGATTTGCCACTAGAAATCTCTTCAGAACCCATCACTGTCACAACCTAAATCAACTTGGTTGGCTTGAACTACAGAATGAGCTTCAAATTTAACCAACTTACCATTGTCCATAAGGTCCTTAATGAACCAAACAAAACTCCAATACTCTCTAACCTCATAATCCCCTATAAAAATCTTAATACATTACACTCATCAAACTATTAGCATAAACCAGTCCAACAACATGGCAGGTGACTCTCTCTTTTCAAACACAACTGGCAAAAACTGGAACCTTCTACCTAGTGAACTTACATTACTTCCTTCCCTACCCCTCTTCAAACAAATTCCTTAGAACACACTGTTTATGCCCTTGCAGTAACCCTGACTAAAATTTCACCCCGGTTCTACTACTTCCTAGTTTCTACTTTCAAACTAGACAATGTTGTTTGGCATGAATGAAAGCGTGAACTCTAAAACTACTGTAACATTTAAGTATTTACTTCCTCTGAAGATCATGTCCTAAATTCTGTTCTTTGTCATTTTATGTACAATACAATGTACTTGAAATAACTGCTATTTACTACTTTATTGTAAACTACTACCTGGTTACTTACTGTTTTTGTTTTGTTTATTTTTTATTGTAATCTTTAACCTTTGTTATTACTGCTGTTTGTTGGAGCTTTTCTCCCCGGGCCTCAAAGGACATATATCCGGTTAGACTAGCCTAGTCAACAAACGTAAAATAAATAAATTAATAAATAAACACAAAAAATGCCTCATTGCCCCTTTGGCAATGAAGTTCCCCTACTAATTATGATATACATAGTACCCCTCTAAGCTCAAGCACAGTGTTGCAAGACTTGGGAACACATGTTGATAGCAATCTACAGTTCAATCACTGTGTGTCCATAATAGTGAGACACACATTCTACATTGCGCACCTCATAAATAAGCCCATCACCTCTATGACCAGGGAGGTCATAGCTCTGCTGTATTCTACCCTTATCAGACCACTAATTAGGTACAATACTCCCTTCTGTCTGTACCTCACCAGACACCTGCAGCAACTAGAGTAAACACAGAGGTATATCGCCTGGAAAATCCAAGGCTTCATGAACATAACATGCATGGAAAGACTAAAAGACCTGCCACTGTACTCACTATCATGCAGGTTGCTGACAGGTGACCTATGCCTGGCCTACAGAGCAGCCTCAGACCCAGCCCTACTAGAAATGCTGGACATCTGCAAATCAAATGGGACAAGAACAACTTGTTTCAGGGATCTCAACCCAGCCGGTAACATAAACAGAACATGCTGTGGAGACAGATATATCTCCCAGCGATTGTCACTCTTCTGTAATATGCTCCCACTGCATGTGGAGCAGTGCTTCTCAATGACTCTGTTCAATCTCAACCTTTACAATTTGATGGGTGACTGTAAATTCACACTGAGACTGACACACATGTCCTTCATGGACAGAGTCATTTGGTGCAGATCACAAAATGGCACCTATGCCCCACAAGAATAGAGCCAGTCTGTACTGATCATAAAATCTATCTGCTAACAATGGCCATCTAACTATGCTCAATAAGGTACTAGGGTTTTTGCACAGCTAGGCTTATAAATGATCTAGGGCCATTAGACTCAGGTTAGTAACCTCCTATGAACCTATGCAGGCCTTCGAACAGCTTCTCTCCAATATGCCCTGCTGATTTCATCCAATATGAATGGACCTGCGGTCTTGTAAAAGTCAGACTTGTGCCATGACGCTTGGGTAAAGTACTGAGTTCTGCAGTCTGTGTACTTAGATAGGCAGAGGTTCTATTCTCACTGCAGTCAACTGGCTGTGTGTGTGTGTGTGTGTGTGTGTGTGTGTGTGTGTGTGTGTGTGTGTGTGTGTGTGTGTGTGTGTGTATTTGTGCTCTTGCTTGGCATTACAGAGAGCCTTTTACACCAGCATGCAGGACATTTATTTCCATATTCTCCTCAACATACACTGCTGGTGTCATCAGCTATATCGGATTTGTGGATATGCAATATTCCCACCAGGGCAGGGTCAGGGACTGGCCTGGAGGCCAGGCAAAAGTCACCTCATCCTATATGATGCAGATTACAGTGACATGGCTTTTGGTCTATCCACATATATCATGGCATGTTTTGTAGGCCCTGTGTTTTCTTGAAGAGAAACCCCTGTGGTCTCTAGAGGCACTACATGTGTCTGGTGAGGTACATGCAAAACAGAGCATTATACTCTATTAGTGCTATGATGAGGTTTAAATACAGTACTGCCATGCAATCCTAAAATCTGAATATGATGGTGTGACTTATGATGTGCACAACATAGGCTTTCAATACCAGTGTGGACACTTGGTGGTCAAAGTTCAGAGTACTACCTACATGTGTTCCCAGTGCTTGCATCATTGAGTTTCAGCAAAGGAGGACTGTTGTCAATGGTGTGATTAGCAAGATACTCTACTTTTCAAAAGGACAAAATAAAGACACATTTCTGCATTTATATGTAGATCATGTGGCTTTATCCCCAATCACTGGTCTGTGCTAGCTGCCCCTATAGTATGTTACCATTGGTGGACTCAATGATTGCACCCAATATGCAAGAATCAGCAAACCTGGTAAGCCAAATATAGGTTCATAGGTTCATAGGTTTATACTAGGCTATCTGCCCTAAGGCATTTATAAGCCTAGCCCAGAGTTTTTGTGGCTTACGCCACTCCTTATGTTAAAAAATACTGTGCCCATTAGTTTGTTGTGCCTCTGTCCAGCAGTGACACAGAGATGATTCCCGGGGTAAACCTACTATCTCCCATCCACCGGTCAAGATTTCTCTTGAACATAGCCAGCGAAGTGCTCTGCCTCACATGGACCGGGATTTTATTCCACAACATAGGGAGTCTCTGGGTGACAAATCTATCCCTCCAGCATGTCCTATTTATATCCGTGCTAAGGTTTAAGTTGCTTGCTGTAGTGGATCTGGTAGATTTGGATTTTTTGAGGTGGAGCATGCCCATTAATTCCGGGTTGGACATGGCCTTGTATGTCAGGCACAGGTCACCTCTGAGCAGACGGTATGCGACTGAATAGAGCTGGAGTTTTTCAGTCTGGCAGCATATGACAGATTTTGGAGTCCCTTTATCCTTTTGGTGAGGAACTTTTGGGGTCTCTCCAATTGCTGCAGGTGTCGGGTGAGATACATCCCGAATGGGGCATTGTACTCGATCATTGGTCTGATAAGTGAAGAGTACAGGGGAACAATGACCTCACTTGATCTGGATGTGAATCCTTTCATGATCAGGTGGGCAATGTAGAAGGTTTTTCTAACCACTTTAGCAATGTGAGTGTCAAAGAAAGGCCACTGTCAACCTGGGTCCCCAGGTCCCTGATAACCTCTTCTGTGCTTAGTGGATTGCCACCTATATGGTAGCTTGGGGTTACCTTGTTTTTCCCGAAGGGTATGACTATACATTTTTTGGCATTTAACTTCAGGCCATGGCTCTGGCACCAGCTATCAGTTTCCGTGAGACCCTTCTGAAGGATATCTGTGTCCGATGTACTTTCCACTATGGCTCCCAGTTTGCAGTCATCTGCAAACTTTGTCAGCCATAGTCCTCCTATGTTAGCCTGTACTTCTGAGAAGTAGATGCCGAACAACAGTGGGCCAAGGACTGAGCCCTGTGGGACACCACTTGTGACCGGCTTGGAGTCCGACATGGCGCCAGCTACTTTAACCCTGTGGGTTCTGTCCTTTAGCCAGTTTGCAACCCATCTTGTGACATATGGGTTTACATTTAAGCTGGTAAGTTTCTCTATAATACCTGAGTGGGGTATTGTGTCGAAAGCTTTTGCAAGGTCAAGGTAGGCTGTATGGACTGCCTTTCCCTCATCAATGGCCTTGGTGACTGTTTCGAAGAAGTCGACCAAGTTCAAAAGGCATGATCTGCCCTTGACAAAGCCAAACTGGGTTGGGTCCAATGTCTGCAAGTCCCCTATGTCTTTGTTTATGAGTTCCATTATGATCCTCTCCATAGCTTTGCAGACCAGGCTTGTTAAGCTTATGGGGCGGTAATTACCAGGGTCCGTAGAGGCACCGCCTTTGTGGAGTGGGACCACAGTTGCCGTGCGCCACTCCTTGGGCACGTATCCTGTGGTAAGGCTAAGATTAAACAGCTGCCTTATGTGCGGGTTTAGTTCCTCATTGAGTTCGTGTAGCACACAGCCGGGGACACCATCCGGTCCCATTGATGCTGTGTTTTAGCTTTAGAGAGCAGCTTTCACCTGCGCATTGGAGATGTCTGGGAGGCTGCACTCCGCTGGGATAGTTATCTCTCCTTTTGGGGAGAGGGGTGAAGTTTGCACTGAACCTGTCTGCCAGTATGTTGGCAATGTCTGTGGGTTCAGTGATTTTTGTATCATTTTGGACTAATTCTGAGCATATCTGGGAGTTTCCACCCAGGTTTCTAACATAGCTGAAGAAGGCCTTATGATTGTCTTTTGAATCTATGGCAATTTTTCTCTCAAAGTTGGCCTTGGATGATTTTATGAGTGCTCGTATTTTTTTTACTAATAATGATCAAAGGTGTCTTCTCTTTTATGGATTTTGCTCTATCATGTAACAGCTTTCTCCTCTTATTGTAAAGTTTGTTTATGGCTGGGGTCCACCAGACTGGACGTTTGCCCTTGGTGGAAAGAGTCTTGGTTTTATTAGGGATTGCCTGATCCATGCAGTCCTGGAGGTGTTCGTAGAAGGCATTTGTAAGGGCTTCTGCAGCTTGGGTTGTGGTTTCCACTAGCTCGGGGCCCTTGAAGGATACCACACCAGTCTTGAGTAGTGTGAAGTTTGCTTTAGAGAAGTTCTTCACTGTGGTCTTTTTTGTTTGGGGTGGGGGGATGTGGATATCCAGTGAGATTAGTTTATGATCTGATCTCACCAATGAGGGATATACTTCCGGTGTGGAGCATTTTGTCCCCATGTTTGTGATGATGAGATCTAGTATATTTTCTCCTCTTGTGGGAACGGTGACTAGTTGTTCCATGGCATTTGAATTTATGAACTCCAGGAACCTTTGGGCTAGAAAGTTTGGGCTTGAGTAATGTTCCCAGTCTATATTCGGGTAGTTGAAGTCACCCAATATAATGGTGTTTGGAGATACATACATTTATACCCTCCAGTGTCTTCAGGAAGGCTGTGTGGGGTTCCTGAGTTTTAGAGGGTGGCCTGTAGCATGCTACAAATTGTAGAGCAATTTTGCCTATGGTTAATTGCACCTGGATGGTTTCCGATGCTTCGTGCGTTGCCACCAACCTGGAGGTGTGGGTATCCTTGATGAATATGGATACACCCCCTCCTTTAGTGGTGTGGTCCGGGTTTTGGGGCCGGAACGCATGATATGAGGTAAAACCTGATAGTGCCGGGGTGCTCTCAGGAGCCTTGAACCAGGTTTCAGTCACAGCACAGACATCGATGTTCTCCATACTGAGAAGGGCCTCGAGTGCATGCATTTTGAGATTTAGACTTCTGGCATTGAGCAGCATTACCCTTAGTTTCTTCCCATTTTGTTTTCTAGGGTGGTAGATTTAGAAATTGAGCCTTGCCTAAAAAGGCACTATGGGGGTGGCAAGAGCCTTAGCCAATATCCGGAATCCCAGGGTGACAGGTGCAAGCCGTCCCTTGCGAAGCAGTGTGGCTTGTCAAGCATGTCATCCCAGGCAGACAGACACTGGATCCCCTTTGAATGACACCAGAAATTAAGCCAATTGTTAAAGCTGATCATCTTGTCTCTATGTTGTGGCATCATTCTTGGTGAAGGAAGGATGCTGCTCAGGGTCAGGGTCATACCTGCCTGGGCTACATAATCAGAGAGCTCCTCTATGTCTCTTTTCATGTAGTCCAGGGAGGTACGTCTCAGGTCGTTCACACCAGCATGGACAATGACTGTGTCATATTTGTACTTGCTGTGGAGTGACCCGAGTGCTTGTGTTATGTGGCGGATTCTAGCGCCCGATAGGCAGCTTACTGTGACCCTCTCCCTGTTCAGCCTGGTGAGTGGGACGTCAGTGTGTCTGACTATGGAGTCACCTATGACAAGTATGTTTGGTGTTGTATTTGGCCTTAAGGGCTGTGACTGCTTTGCACACCGATTTTGTGTTTTATGTGTTGTTTTATGTGTTGCCTGTGGTGTGTCATGAGGTGGCGGTTGCTCGGGTGTCTGCTTTGGAGTCCTCTGCTGTTTAGGTAAATTTTTGCTCAGAGCCTCCGAGTATGTCTTTGTGTGTTATGTGTTTGATTCATTGTTGTGATAGCTTTATGTGAGACTGGTTTTGTGGTGTGTGTAGTTGCCTTCTCCTCCTGTCTGGTCTTGCCAGTCCTGAGTTGAGAGAGCTCAGCCTCCAGTTTGGCTAAATAACTGCATCTCTCGCAAGTATTTGTGTTATTTGGGAGGAGGAGAGGGTTGTCTGTGTACAAGGCAGTATGCAGTGTCTTACCTTCATCCAGGCCTATCACACAGAATCAATGGGCTGCGATAACATCACAGATCACTGATGGCATGACTCAGCACATATACCTTCACGATATGGTTGAATACACATTTTAACACACCCTCCACAAGAGCTATGTTCCCAAAGAAGGGTGTACATCAACATGCATCCATCTGAGTTGGAGACAAGCACCTGATGTATGCATGTATAAACACATCATGAATCTCCTCAACTGTGAAGCAGAATAACTTGTCATCCTGGACCCTTTCTAAATGGAGACCAATAGTATCCCAGATGTGTGCAACAGCTCTGTGTGAGTTGTTAATGATACATCATGTCTGTTACATCTGACAGATGCCTCAAAGAGGTCATCAAGGGCAAGCATGATGACAACACTATCATCCTGTGGAACTTGACCAGGCAAAGGCATCTGACACAAATCCACACTGTGGCATTCAATCAATGCTGTAAGATGTGGCCATAAACAGCTAAATCACCAAGTGGGTATCACATACATGGCATCTAAATATGGTGACATGAGTGCAGTGACCTATATCTCAGGTCTAGTGATTAGGTCCATACATACGGGCTGTCAGCTAGGCCCTTCCCTGCCCATTACTTAAGTGATGGGACATCACAGATGACATGCACATCCTGTGTCCAAACAGCTTCTTGAAGCACTACAGACTGTGGGCAATCATTGACTCCAACTGTGACATTAGTATAATACAGGCAGTATCAACACATACCAAAGATTGCTGCCACAGCCATGACAACACCTGCAATGACAACAAAATATACGGAGATTTGTTAAGTCAAGAAAACAAACACACAACCCAAGTATAATGTGAACATCAAAATCAAACCAGAAATCAAGAACAGTCACACTGGTGGGAAAAGACTTCAGAGTAGAGTGTTGTTCAAAACATAAATTTGTTACTTAAAAAACTCATAAAACAACAACAGAGGTTAAGCACTTTCGTTCTCTGGTAACTGGACTTCATCATAGCAATTACCCATAAGTCAAGAGGCCTTTTTATACATCATACTAAATTAATTGATTACATAATCAAATTAGTAAAATTTCCTCAGAGTGCCAGCATAAACAGCTGCTATGTTGTTGTTGTTAAGACTATTATATAAAAAAAACTGAAAAAATGTTTTTAATTTTAGTTGCAGTAATTTTTCCAAGTGCACTGCGCATTGTTATAAATTATTTCTTTGCAACCGTTACATGTTTTTACTAGCAGGTCTTACAACATAGTAGCTGTTTATGCTGACACTCTGAGGAAATTTTACTAATTTGAATATTATGTAATCAATTAATTTAGTATGATGTATAAAAAGGCTTCTTGATATATGGATAATTGTTCTGATCAAGTCCAGTTACCAGGGGATGAAAGCGCTTAACCTCTATTGTTGTTTTATGAGTTTTTAAGTAACAAATTTATGTTTTGAGCAGCACTCAACTCTGAAGTCTTTTCCCACCAATGTGACTATAATGTGAACATCACACCCTATAATAAGACCAATAAGTATGTGACCTGTGTCCTACGGTAGATGGTAAGTGGCACACCCACCAGCATGTGGTCACAGTGCTGACTATTCCCTCGTATGTAACACAAGTACGGAGTATGTGAAGGATATCCACATCAGAGACCATAAGGCCTCCACAGTTCCCAGCATTCATCACACCAGTAACGGAGTATAATGTACTCTTCTTCTCCATGTACCTCCCTACACATCTTCCACTGATGTGTAATGAAATGTATCACTTTTGTCTGACTGAGCCGTCACAAAGCTTATTGGCCATTCCTAGGTATTCTTTTTGTGGCATAAACATTACTGTCCGATGGTGCAGAACACCCATCAAGTTGCTACACCAGATGCACATGTGCTACCTGTTCTGGTGATGCACAAAGTACATACATAGGTGTTATTGTAACAGTGTGGATTGTGCTATATATATATATATATATATATATATATATATATATATATATATATATATATATATACATACACACACACACACACACACACACACACACACACACACACACACACACACACACACCAGTCAACTAGCCTGTATTGCTCATAAATGTTACAGTGCCAAGACAGTGTGCGTGATTACCCTCATAGAGTGTGGACGTATCATAATAGTTGTACAAGTGTGTTTGTGCAGAATCATCTCTGATCACTCCAAATCACATATGTTATGTCAGAGGCATGGGTTTACTGGTGGTATTATTCTGATATTGTCCACGATTGTAGTTGGTTCTTTTAATGTTGTCTATGAGCCTTTATCGGTGTCCCACTTCCTGGAGACGTCTGCCGAAACTACACTCATATTCAGGCAAATTAGTTTGCACAGCTTCACAATATGCACCCTACGCCAACTGTATGTCGGGTCCCTGATAGATGTCCTCTGCGTTAGTCATGTAAGGATGCTTATCTCCACACAGACATCCTCCCCCATTATTCTGTCACCTTGTGTGACACTCACATAATACACATTTTCACTATGCAGTCCCTACTGTACCATACCGATCTGTGATTAGTGTTGCTGCAACAACCACATTCCACTGACATGCCCTCATCTGTTGTACATTAGGTTTAGGTTGTTTCACCTGTCCTCTTTCCTTGTGATAACTCCTAGAATTCATCTGTGTGTCCCTATTCAATACATACACTTCCCCCAAGTGTTTGTTTTACATGGCAGTCCATGTACAGTTACAGATTACTTACACAACTTCAGTACAGAATGCCAGGGATGTGTATCACCATTCCCTGCACTGTAGCTACACTGTCCTGTACTGTGTTTGGATCATATACTTAGCATTCATACCTCAAAACTGTCCAGATTTTCACAGAATGTTATCAAATGTGTGGCTTTCTGCCATATCACTGGGATGATCTCAGGACTGATGTGACTCAATATTACATACATTTGAGTTTCACATTTCAAATCCTTCAGAAGATGTAGCTTAACACAACCCCCTAGTTATTCTAGCACATTTCTATAGGGCAAATATGTCAAATATGTCCCCATTTCTGGGTCATTGTCCCCTTACTAAGCTGGCCTTTGTCCAGCTGTCTTGCACTAAGAGACTGTGAGCATTCTGTGAAGCCCTGGTGATCGCTGTGGCATTCCATGCAAAACTGTGGACCGTCAGTGCGCTCTGATTTAAACTGAGTACTACCCATATTTGCTTACACAGTTTCCAGGCCGGCAACACTGTTGCCAGCCAGGAAACCTTGCTTAAATGTGGTGAGCTGCATTAATATGCAATGTGTGCTGCTGCTCATCACGCACCACAGCGCACACATATAAACTCTGTGTAAGCTTCTTGCAAAGTCAATACACAGAGTTTATTGAATCCCAGGGTAGGAGTTACTATCAAGTCCTCCATTGATTCCCAAACTTTTTGGCAAGAACTTTACACTTATAAACATCTGGTGTACTAAAAATGCAGTCTAAAAAGTACAAGACCATCACATTTCATATACAAGCTCACGGCACTCAGCATAAACAATACCCACTTCTAATACCCCACTTCAAAATGGAAATGTTAGGGACCTTGAAACAGAATTTGTTAATTTCCTCCTCTTTGATCATCTTGTGATGACAGTAGTCAGGAAATCCCTCTACCTGGTACAGCTAATTGGTAAGGGAATATTACCCAGATCTGAGCAGGTCATTGTTCCATTATATTCAGCACTGATTAGGCCAGTTACTGAATTTAACTTCCCTTTCCTGATGTACCTCACCAAATACATCAAAGACCCCAGGGGCTCCTAAGATCATTACAGACTAAAAATCCTAAGCTACCAAAAACAGACTAGAAGCACAGTCCTTTTATTTAGCACCCTTACAGACTCCTAAATGGAAATTTCTGCCTTGCCTTCTATGTCATTAGGGACGCTGTGTTCCTGGATCTCAGTTTTTTGTAGGTCATTTGTCTGTACAGAAAGTTCTCTCTCATAATTGGGGATGCAGATGTTCAAAACGAAAAAAAAAAAAAAATACAAATCATACTGTTCAGAAAGCGTTGTTGCCTCACAGCAAGAGGTTCTCCTGTTTGATTCTTGGCCGGAGTGCCTTCTGTGCGGAGTCTGCATGTCCTCCCCGTGGTCTCCGAAAGACATGCGTGAATGGGCATGTTTTCGCTGAAGGTTGGGCGTCGGGCTGGCAACTCGGCGCCATAAAAATCTACTGCCAATCATTAGCGAACCGGAGTTCCGCTGTGGCGACCCCTAACCGGGAAAAAGCCAAAAAGACAAACAACAACTGTTCAGAAAGGGCAGACAAGTCTGTCTAGCTTTACTATCCAAGAGGTGTTTTGCACTTAGTAACCTTCACGTTTGTTTCAATAAGGCAGTTTTAAAATTAAATGAAGCCAATCCCAATTCTTCAAAGCCACAGTAGGTAACCATTTGAAATGCGGTCCCGAAATACAGAGACTGAATGGCAAAAAGATTGGAATTCTAAGTCCAAGGTGCCACTTCTCTGAATATTCCCTTTTCTCCTAGGTATGGCAATTCTGGAGTTGGTGTATACATATACGTATAGATAGATATAGACATATATGTGTGTGCATTTGTACACACGTGTACATATATATATATATATATATATATATATATATATATATATATATATATATATATATATATATATATTTATATATAAATAAAAAAATGTATGTAGTGTGTATGTATAAGGGGGTGGGAGAAGAGGGATTCTCAAGATCCCTGTTTTTTTTCGGCTTGTTGGCACTTGGCATTTTGAACGCCAACATCTTTCTAAGGGGTCATAACACCACCCATTGCTATAAAAAAAAATCATTAACTTAATACTTGAAAAAGCATAATACTGCATACATAGTTCTTCTGTGCTAGCATTATACTTCAGATGTTTGTCTTTTTGGCTTTTAGGGGTTGCCACAGCGGAACTCCGGTCCACTAATGATTGGCAGTAGATTTTTATGGTGCTGAGTTGCCAGCCCAACCTTCAGCGAAGGCACACCCATTCACGGATGTCTTTCGGAGGCCACTCGACTGCGGGGAGGACATGCAGACTCCACACAGAAAGCACTCCAGCCGAGAATCGAACAGGAGAACGTCTTGCTGTGAGGCAACAATGCTACCGCTGTACCACCGCTGCTCTCTCCAGTGTTAGCGTTATACTTCAGATAAGTAATCTAAATGAACAGCAATACATTCATTTCCTCTGATGTAACATAGTACTCTGTTCCCCTACCTTCATTGCCTAATGGTGGAACTATTTTTGCAGAAGACAGTAACAAAAGAAAAAAACACATTCATCTTACCTTAGCAAATTTTTCCTGAGTAAGAATCTGGCATTTATCAAGAGGCTTCGAAGTTCCCTTTCTGCACTTGGTCCGGGCAACATTAGCAATTATGCGGTAATTCATTCCGGCAACAACCTAAAAAATATTTATAAATATTCAAGACAATCACCGTGGCTAGTACTAAAGCAATAAATGCATTCATGTGTAGCAAAAGCAAGCCAACTTTAATACCTTTTTAAATAGTTAATTCTCACTTTGAAACTGTTCCCTCCTTGCTGCAAACCTGCCTAAACTGAAGTACTTTTATTTGAAAGTTTACCAAGATATGTTTTATTCTGTCAGGGGAAAATGTCATGACATTATATGCACTATACATCTTTTGAGATATACAACTACGACAAAATGAACACGTACAATGGCATCAGTGTCACCCTTATTGTGTGCCTTTGTAAGTTCAGGGGATAAGTAATGCAGTATGCATTGTTGGCAGCAGTCTGAAGCCCTGACTTAGTTTTAGATCACTGAAACAGTACACAAAAATGGCCGGATAGAAACTACTTTCCTTTTAGAGTATATTCCTCATTTTTTTTACCCAAGAGCCACTGATTGCCTTATCCACTCATTAGCTAATGAATTCTACTTCTTTAACTTTTGCCTTATTAATTCAGAAGGGTGTGGTTCACAATGGAAATAAAAAAATGTATCAAATATGTGCTAGAGAAGAGGATGGCAAAAGCAAGCTGCATTGACAGTCACAGACAAAGGAATATTTATTGATGATCACAACCATCCCAGAGACATCTACATGCTGACATACAATGTGTCCATTTAAATCTGCATGCTCAAGTTCTCACACATACACATCTGCAAGCAGAGTCAGATCCAGCACCAGGCATTGCCTAGGGTCCCAAGGGTGGGGGGCCCACTCTAGCCAGGAGGCTAGAATGTAATTAATATATAAATACTTCTTGACATCGCAGTGGTGGCATCTTCTCCTTTAAGGAGAAATCTGCAAGCATGCAAGCTAATGCGGATGTAAACACATTCCAGACTTGTGAGCGGAATTTAATCTAATTTAAACTAGCGTCTCCGTTTGGTTCTGTATATGACAGAAAGTGTGTATGCATGTGTATGTTTATGTGCGTATGCAATTTAAACAAGAAGTTCTGTTCATACAGAAGGACATCTAGCAGTTCTGTTCGTACGCTAGATAAAATGTTTGTGTGTATTTCTGTATAAGAGAGAAGGTGTGTGTGTGCTTGTATTGCTATGTGAGACAGTAGGTGTGTGTGTATGCGTGTGTTGTGGTGTGACAGCAGAGAGAAGCTCTGTGTGTGTGTGTGTGTGTGTGTGTGTGTGTGTGTGTGTGTGTGTGTGTGTGTGTGTAAGTGAGAGTGCGTGAGAGAGAGCACAGTAGGGGTGTGTGTGTGAGAGAGAGCAGACAGAAGGTATTTGTGTGTGTGTTTAACATACTCTGAACTGTCCAAGATTTAGCCTCAGTTTTGGTCAGTTTCTAGTAAGATATGTGGTTTTCCGGCAACTCAGAGGATTGAAGCCACTAAAGAATGACAGTTACATGAGTTTCATACTTCATACCCTTCAGAAAATGCATGCCAACACAAATTTAGCAACTTTCTAAGCTAAAAAGAGCAATATTTAAAATCTACTCCTATTTTCGAGCCATTGTACCCCCATTATTTTAGGATCTGTCTAAGAAGTTGAGAGGTATGCAACTATCCAGATTTTGCCTCATATTTTTGGCCTACTCATCATAAAATTTCTGGTTTTCTGGCAAATCACGGAGGATCAAAATAACAACATAGCGTCATACATTTGAGTTTCAAACTTAATTCCCTTCAGAAAATGCATGCAAGCACAAATCCTGTTATACTAGCAACTTTCTATGTTAAAAAGATCAATATTTAAGGTTAGTCAAGTAACTTGATCAGGCTTGACCTGTAACTTGGTTATAGCAGACAATGAATCCTCTATATCAACTACCAGACTGCAGAAGGAATTGTGAAGTTCTGTGAAGACAAGAGCCTGAATCCACTACACAAACTACCAGATCGTTGACAGAACTGCAAGTTTGGGTTTCAGTACATTTTCAGGGAATTAATGAGTTTTGGTACTTTTTCAAGGGATTATGAGTTTGAGTGCATTTTCATAGAATTGTGAATTTCAAAAGAAGAGAGGTTTACTGTTGCTCATACTAAGTATGTTTTCAATGTGTGGCAAAGGTGTTTTTTCAAGCAAATGACAGCCATTGTTTGTGCTGTAGAACTTGAAAGCAGTGTTGGCAGCATCACTGCCTTTCGTGCAGAAGGGTGTGGCTTCTACTCCCACACCATGTCTATGTACTGCAGTGTCCTTTCAATTGTTGATTATTTGGTGCATTTTAAGGGGGATAGGGGTTCTGCACTCCTGAGTGTGTCCTCCTTTGTATGAGATGCCTAGTAACTATGAACTTGTCAATTTTGTCAGTCATTCCCAAATGCAATATTACCAGCTTACTATTTTTTAATGTAACATAGGCCATTAATTCTTCAAGAGGGCAGCAGGCACTGAAACTGTAGATGAAACACTCAAATGTAAAGTTGCTTGCCAGTAGCAACCTCTTCATTAGTTACAGATCTCGTTAATGTGGAATTATTCAGATGACTTTTACTTCTGCAGAGATTGTGCTTATTGGACGGCGCAGTGGTGGCACTGTCACCTCACAGCAAGAGGTTCTCCAGTTCGATTCTCGGCTGGAGTGCCTTCTGTGCCGAGTCTGCATGTCCTCCCTGCGTTCATGTGGGTTTCTGCCAGGTGCTCCAGTTTCCTCCCACAGTACAAAGACATGCATCTGAAGCATTTCTCCCTGGGCTTCCACTGAAAACTGTCTTTGTTCCAAGTCAGACTTGGTTAACACATATTAAATAAATAAAATTGACCAATATTGGTGGATTGTAATAACAGAAGTCTGAGTAGACGTTTATAGTTGAAATTTCTTTGAAATGGGTATTTTTTTCATTATTGGGTCATACATTTTGTTTCATTGTTTACTAGAAGAATGTTCAAAAACTACAAATTTAAAACACATTCTAACAAGCAGTGCTGTACTATACAAGGAATACTATTTAATACAATCAAAAAGGTGAATCAAACAGAGATATGTATGCATGGCCCTAAAAAGATGTGCAAGGAGCCTATGGTTTGAAAACAGCCCAAAGGTAAACAGTTCTCTGCCAGCCATATGCATTTTCTTTGAATGTTGGTTTTAATGCCATTTCAATTAATTTGTTTCAAGGGCAGAGATGTCTACTGTGCATGCTAAGTCTGTTTTCACTGTGAGACTGTGTACTGTTTGTTTAGCAGATGGCTGTCAGTGTTTGTGCTATTTTACTTCAATATCTGTAAACACTGTAGAAGTACATAAGAAAACAGTATGCACACTGACAGGTTTGAATAGTGTTTACGGTAAATGGGGAGAAATAACCAAGTAATGGAACACTGGGATGGCTAGGGAGGGGTCTGCTGCAAGGGGGGAGGGGGGTAGAAGGTTGCTGCAGGAGGGGCTGCTTTTGGGAGGCCCCAATCTATTACCCTGCCTAGGGCCCCATTTGACCACAATCCAGCTCTGTCTGCAAGTTCCACAACTCATGAAAGCATGCCCCTTTGTCTGCTGTAAGCTCCTAGCTGACTGGAGTAGCGGATCCTACCCCAAAGGATACTTCTGCTGCAATAACAGCCACCGTCCTATTTTACTATCCTCTCCCTAAGTGATACATTGGCAAGCTTGAAATTCCCACCATTGCCACTTAACTCCACTAAATACATGGAAACATACAACACCATGCTACACCAGCATGTAAATAGCTGCAGCCATGCAGCTGTACCCTGTAGGCACAAGTACTGGGTAAACCCTAGAAACACCCCCAAAAGTGGAACCACATAAACATGCTTCACAATAAAGGGAACAGAATCTTGACCAAAAGTAAGAAAGTAATTCCCACAATGACAGAGTCTAGTCATTGAAATAAGCAGCTCAGGAGCTTAATAAAAATCTATCAAACCCAAGTTTGAGACTAAAATATCAAGCCAAGCCAAAGACAATCACAAGGCCTTTTTTCTTAATAAGCAGAATGCACCAATGTACTGAACTGATTGTAAACAGGTATACTGTGAGAGAGGATACAGTGATCCTACTGGCCAATAAATTAATTCTGAACTTCACTTGTCTCTCCCTGTTTATTCCACAAGCTATAACTGAAACAGACTCACCTCCAGCAATATCACAATTCCTAACAGCACTATCAAAAGCTAAAAATAGTCCATCAGTGGGTCCTGATATTATCTCTGGATGCACTGCAAATAGCATAAAGCACAATTTAGCCCCCCTCCCCAACAACTGTTTAACCTCAGCCTCCACACAGATTTTGTACCAAGTGAATAGAGAACAGCTACAGTCATTCCTATGCATAATGGAGGACCTTCCACAGACCTATACGTCTGACCAGCCATGGAAAGACTTATCATGGGACTAATCAATAAGGACATAGGGAACCTCCAAAAACACTGGAATTCTCGTATTTCAGATTTGCCAATGGCAGGTCATGCTTACTCAACCTGGTAGACTTAGGTGAACTTAAAAAAAAAAGTACTGGATGAAAGTAAAACAGTAAATACCACATACCTCAACCTGGTCCCACCTTTTAACACATTTCCCCACTAAGGCATAGCAGAAGATCTAGTTAAACTGGGAATAAACCCCCTTTTGTCACCTGTTGTATTGTCTACTGGCTCACACATTGATATCCAGGAGATCAGAACAAGATAAGCTACTTCCACAAAGAGAGACTAGTCACCAAAGAAGACCCCCAGGGTTAGGTACTAGGACCTCTCCTGTTTGCCATCTACTTCTCTGAAGTAAAAACATTTTCAAAGGGTTCTGGTTGACTACGTTTGCACAAGACTGCAAGCTAGGAGTAGTTACTAAACACCATTAGTATATCCTTAGGGAAGTCACCTACCCCAAGGAACTACCACACTGACAATATGTCCCAAGAATTGACCCATGTGCTTTTAAGTCCGCTGTCTGTATTAGAATCCCCACTGGAGACTGGGGATCACATAGAGGTGCTGGAATCTGGGGGGAGGCAGGGCCAACCAATCAGATTACATGAAGATGTACTGTACACTGCAAAGGCCCACTACATGCAACATCCCCTGGATATGAAAACCCTAGCACCTATGCATAATCTAAGTAGAAAAAAAATAAATGATCCCAGATGGCTGCCTTGATGATAGACCCTCTAGGCTGGCTTTCACCCTGATGACTGGGAATGAATGGGCCAGTTGACTGAGACAGGGTCTATTGGCAAGCAGGCAGTGGAGTGGGGGTACAAAAACATGCCTCAGTGTGAAACACTGCTGAAACACTTTGTTGTAAGATATTGTGCTTCAGTATAAATGACAGAAAAAGCATAAAGACGGCAATATTAAAGTACTGTACATGACTGGGTTCCTGTTGAAATTCTGAGGACTGATAATGCAACCCTCAGGAGACTGAAATTTCAAACACTGGGACTACATACCAAGTCCAAGGTTGATGTACCTTAAGTATTCTCCTTACTGAGGTAAAGAGCTCTCTGTTAAGTGTAAGTAACAGATGTTTGGGCAGAGCTACTCATTGTAATGGGTACAGTGGGATGAAGTCTCCTCCTACAAAAATGTTTTAATGGCATTATGCTGAATTTCAAGATTGACTACACGTTTCTGCGCTTTATGTTTTGCATTCATGGCACTTAATTACAGTCACACTCTTCTGAAACAAAACTGTGCTTAATTATGACATTAAGGTGATAAGGGAAATGAGTTTTTGTTTTGCTCCTTTGAGCACTTTTTTTTCATTTGTTAACTGGTGTTGAACACTTGTCCAGATGGACTTTTCAGTCTCAACCCAGGAACACTGTGTGGTTAAGTGACTTGCTCAAGATCATACAGTAGGCAAGTGGGTGCTAGGGCAGTCAAACCCTAAAGACACAGAAACCAGTTCATTAAAAGCTCAGAGCTTTAAGCCTCTGTGCATACTGCCAACATCATATTAAGTACTTAACAATAACTAGAAATATCTCAAGCTTTTAAATCCTGCATGGAAGAAGCAAGATTATGCATGAAAAAAACTATTTTGGAAATCCCAGATCTGTGACACAGGGGGATGGTGCCTTGACTGTGAGCCACATGAGTTTCAATGGTAGTTCAAGTGCTAGAGCAGTCAGGCACAGGAGAAAAAAGGCAAGTAACATATGTCTCAACCATCCAGGAAGGAGGTGTGGCGTCTCCCAGCCAGCTGTCCCTGGTGCTGCAGTGCAACAGAAATTCTGCATAAGCAGGAATCTGAAATAGAGGAGGGCATGAGCTGCAGGTACCAAGACAGTCAAGGCAACTCTTGTCAGTATGTGCCAAAGAGCACACATTCATAGACACGGGTGCTGTTAGTCCTTGCAGTGATGCAGGTGTCCACATCACCTTCCGGACTGGGGTGTCCACATCACCTTCCGGACTGGGGTAAGACCAATGGAAATATTGTCCGTTTTTTGGAATACCAGCGAGGGTTCAAACAACCCTTACAACTGTCTGTATGACTGCTCCCTCGGAAGGCTCTCACCTCAGTACTTTACAAGGTATGCTCCTAGTACAAGGGAATACATGGGCCATGTCCATCTGAAGGAGGCTTGGTGGAGGAGACGTAAGGCATTTTTGACATACAATGTACAGCAGACATAGCCACAACAGGTTTTAGAAAAACAGAAGTCCTTAAAGCCTTGGTAGAGTCTGAAACATACAACAAAACCATGTTACCATGCTAAAATTCTAAACGCCCAGCAGGAATCTACTAAGGCATGGGCCCAACAAACTGACATGTTACTAGAACATTTACTGGGTGTCATTCCTTTGTGTTTCAACCAAGAACAGACACTACCCAGTCTGCTCTCACTGGTCAAAGGATAATGTTGCTCAACCATTTTCTACACAAAATTGCACCAAATTCCAGTGCTGAACTATTCCTGGTGTCCTGTAAGAGGGTAGTCAAAAGAGAAAAATGGCCAGCAGACATCAGGGAAAAATGGTCTGCAGCTGAGAGGGTCAGTCTGGTATCCTCATTCCTTAAAACCTCAAAAGGAGTACACATCTGGCCCTCCCACCTACATTGCCACAACTAGCAGATGAACAATGGCATACTAGGTCAGTATAGACGGAATGCAGCATTAGAAACCTACAATTCTCTTTGAAAATAAACAATCTGACACGATTCCAAATGCATGATGCCCAACACCTGGCAGCAAATAGAGTACTAGTACATTTCTAATGAGCTGAGGACAGAGTGATGAACAGGTTTTTATTTAAGTTACTCAATGCAGTCTAAAGAGGAGACCTTGTAAGCTTACTGAAACAGTACTCTGCACCAAAGCACATAAGTCACTCCAAACAATTTTCCATAAAAAGGTGGCCTCTGAGAACTGCTGAGACGGTTTCTTTTAAGTGGAAAATATACTGAAGCACTTTCACAACTTGTAAAACTACCCACTCGAGGCTCTAATATCTTTGACCTGACCTACTACCAAATGCATTGCAGCAAACTGTAGAGGCACTCACTACAGGTTAAAATTCTCAACATGAACCTTACCGGCATCAAACCCTACACCTCCTCACCCCTGGTTAATTCGGACCTCAAATCACTAGTATTCTCTGTCAGTGTTCCACCCCACCACTAAATGACACCATCTTTAGAGACTTTGAGGGCAACCCTACTTCAGCTATACAAAATTCCTAACAATCCCCTTCAAATGATCCCAATTGAAAGGGCTGCCACATTCACCTCCAGTATTTATCAGCACTAAAACAGCTGCAAAAAAGTCTGTAAATCTCCACCCAAACTCTAATGGTAAATTCGCAAATAAACCTTTCTGATGAAACTCCCATATTAACCTGTATATCAAAATATAAATAATGAAAGGTTATAAGAAATCCCATCCTCCTATCTCCGGACTACACTAAAACATGGCAGCAAGAGTGCTATTAGAAAATGTAAAGCAAGTATGAAGTTAAGGTCACTACAGATATGCAAAGAAGCTACATATCTTTATTCATTTATGGCAGGAAATGAATTAGTATTGGTCAAACATGCACTGAGCTCATCCATAACAATATCACACATTCCAGTCCCTAAAACATAGCTAACACATTTGTAAATAAATTTACTAATAACTTTGTCTCACCTACCCACATTGTTACTCCTAGTATTCCTGAAAATTTAGTTTCCCCTGAAATGTCTTTGGAAGAAGTTTCAGAATTTCTAACAAAGGCAAACATATTTAAAGGGGACCAGATGACATACTGGGCTGCATTCTCATCAGTGCCTTGTATGCACTATCTGAGCCTCTTAAACTGTACGACTGAAGCCTATCCACAGGGTTTGTGCCTGATGCCTTTAGAACATCCACTGTGACTTATCTACAGACCCAGCTAATTAGAGGCCCATCAGCTTCTTCAGCCTTATATGCAAAGTAATGGAACGCATCATAGCAGACCTCATTTATACAGACACCGGCAACTTAACCAATCTGGACCCCACTCAGTCTGGTTTTGTGAGGTGCAGATCTTGAGTCCTGAGCTAGTAAACTAATCTGAAAATAACTGCAGAGGTTGTTAACAATGGTCACTGTGTATACGCTGCTCATCTTAACCTTCCCAAAACTTTTGGCATGATTCCCCCATGCTGGCATTACTGAAAAATTAGACAGAGTTAATGTACATCCCTAAACTGTTTGCTGGACTGCAGCGAAGTACCATAGGGATCAGTACTGGGCCCTTTCCTGTTAGGCATTTATTTTGCAGACATCCAAGCCAAGATCCCTGAAGTATAGTTGACCAAGTTTGCTGATAAGTACAAGCTGGTAACTGTTATCTGTTCAACCACCAATATTAAACTTCTCTAACAAGGGCTGGAATATGCACATGTATGACATACTGAAATCAGTGTCAATCTAAATTCAAAAGCACAGTACAGAAGCATTTGGAAAAACAAAAACTACTCCCACTTACATGTGGTACTCCTCCTCAAACAGATACAGTAATAACAGACCTGGGTACATATGTGGGCAACTCACATTTCCACCATACTCAGGAATCCTTTTATCTGGGCCAATTAATTTCACAATCTGAAGAGGGCAACTTAACATTGTACTCCTCCATTATCCGAAACCTGTCATGGAATACAATGCCCCTTTTGGTACGTACAAATCCAAACATATCACTCAACTGGGAGGGCTCCAACAATTTTTAACCAAAAATATAAAGGCCTTAAATCCTTCAGTCAACCTAAAAGATTAACACAGTTCTTGTTAAATTCAGTAACCTGCCAGCTGCCCCAAGGTGATCTGTGTGTCACTTTTCCAGCCATGAAAGACCCAATCCTATCTGACCTATTTCTTTGCAAATCCAGTGGCTCTACAAAACACCCGCACTAGAGGCCTAACTTTCCAAAAACAAATAAGACTAGCTGGAGGGACTGGTTTCTAACTCAACTTATTCTCAGCCTATGGAACTAGTTACCACCACAGGTCATGCAAAGCACTATGTCTGCCTTCAAGGCTAGTCTTGACAATTGGATGGACAGACAAATTTACACCAGGGTTACCATGTACAGCATTGACTGATTTTGGAGGCGAGCACTAAGTGCTTGTAAAAGGAGCAGGAACTCTGAAATGTGTCCAGTTAAAAGTGTACTTTGCAAGACATATTATACCCCTGTGATTATTTGCCTAGTATCGTTCCCTACATTCACAAAACAAACCAATGAGAAATATATTTTCCCAGTAGAAGGGGATAAAAACAAAAACTGTTCCTTTCAAGTGTTATAAATGCAATGAAGATAAAAACATTTGTCTACAAGTTGTTCCCATGAACTACAATGTAAAAATAGAAATGACTGGTTTCAGGTCTAGTTTACACAAACACACCAGTTTGTGTTCATGGATTAAGTATTAACACAGAAAGTTAAAATACTGGTAAATGAGAGTGGCAGGATAAGCTGCCTGGCTCTGGGAATATGTGGCACAAATCCAGTGAGCTGGTTAACAAGGAATCAGCTCAGTTTTCAAAACAGAGGATAAAATACCCTACTGCCAGGCTTATATTAAAACACTAAGTACGGAGAACTGAGCTCCCTATCAGAGGTGCAAGGCCAAATAGTGCAAGTACTGACCTTGGGGGGAAAAAAAATCACAGCACAACTTCAGCCATCATCTTCATCATCATCATCCCCCATTTTCTACATGGGGTTGGGGGGGGTCATGTCAAAGGTCACCATCTCTCTCTCTATTTAATACCACTCTCCTGCCTTCTTCAACACTAAATGCCTGACTATCGCAAGTCTTCTCTCACACAATCTATCCACCTCTTTGCTGGATACCTCTTTTCCTCTTGCGTTCTTCCTGTCAGTCCCTAATGTTTTTCATCAGACTGTCTTCTGCTTTTCTTCACATGTGCCTGAACAACTGTAATCTGTTCTCTTACCTTTTCTGCAACTGGAGCTACTCTGGCTTCTTCTCTTATGTCCTCATTTCTTCATCTGTCCCACAGTGTGCATCCTATCACCCATCTCAGGCACTTCATCTCCATCACCTCTGGCTTCCTCAACTGCTCTGCCATTACTGCCCAGGTTTTTGTACCATACAGTATTACTGGCCACACCACTGTTTTGTACACCCTATTTTTCAGCTACTTTGGCATTTTTCTGTGATATACTACACCTGACTCTTTCTGCCAGTTGTCTGTAGCCCCTCGGATTCTAACACTGACCTCCTCAACTACCCCTCCCAGACACCTGAAGTTGTTAATCCGTTCCATTATTTTCCCTTCCATCTCAATTCTCAGCTTCTGAGTCCCCCATTTGTTGCGACTACAACTGTCTTAGCTGTACTCAGTTTCATCCCATGTGCCTTCAGTTTTGCTTTCTATTTTCCTATCATTTGCTGAAGTTCTTGTTCAGACTCTGCTTGTAATGCCACATTGTCTGCATACCGCAGTTGATTTGTCCCCTCTGACATATTTGCTAATGTAGCTCATCACCGTTATGAACAGCAGAGGGTTCATAGAACAATGTCAATATAGCTGTTAAGCATTTTTTTTTGCAATGGTGGTTTCATCCTCTACATTCCCCAGTGTAGGCATTGCCCCCCCCCCCCATGCACACACACATACATACATACATACACATCCCTGCTGCTTGTATATATGCCAACTTGTAGACTGCTGTACCTTGAAACACAAACAGCACTACTTACACAGATATCAGTGTTGTACCCCCATAGCCCTGTTACTAATATATACTAACTTTGAGACTGCTATACCTCAGAGAGAAAATACTGTCAGATTATCCCAATCTTGAAATTCCTCCTATCCACACTTAAATTCTCACTATTTTGGAGGACTGCAGTTCTGATCCTTAGACTTTCAATAGGTAAATAGGGAGGTTGCAGTCCACTTGGTAGAAAAGTAAGATGGAAATATTTTCCTTACTTTAAGGCACTGGAGAGTCAAGCTGGGTGAACAAACATTACAAGAATGGGCCAAAGAAATAGGCTCCTTTTCCTCATTCAAAGGGAATCCCTAAGGAATGGAGAGTCAAGCTGGATGAACAAACATTAGGAGAATGGGCCAAAGAAATAGGCTCCTTTTCCTGGTTCAAGGGGAATCCCTAAAGAATGGAGATACTATGTTCTAGAGCAAGTTATGTAGGGAAAGAGCTGCTTTCAGCTCTAAGGATGAGACTGGGAAGGGAAGACCTGCAGTGACAACCCTTCGGTAATCAAACAGGTATTTAAAGATACAGTACAAATAACAATGTACATTTAAATAGTAATTATAATTATATTTGTGATTACACACACATGAGAAACAGCAGTTTAGAGGTGTAAAACTGCTTAAAACAGAAAATAAAACAAACCTTGTTCTACAATATAAAGAAGAGTTTAAAATGGCAAAACAATGTCAAACGTAGGGCATGGTCATAATAAAATTGTAGTATCAACGAGTACAGCATTACAATTCCATCAGTTATCACAACACACAAGCCAGAATCCAGGATAACATATGCAAAAATATTGTTATTGCTAACATATGTGAAAATATTGCTAGTGGCCAGTGGAGGCCGTTGAAAGCCAGTGAAGGCAGTTACAAATGAGACATGTATATATTTTTTAAATGTTACATACACTTGTGTGGTTAGGATAGCATGGAAAAATAATGTTCAACTTCTATACCCTTTAAACTGTGTTAGATAGTAAGCGGCTTAAAGTAACTTAACATCTTTAATAACCAAGTCGCCTAAGAAACCATTCATACAAAACATGACATTGTAAGAAAATGTTCTAATTTTGCCTCTGTATGAAATCCTATTAAGTACAAAAAAGAAACAAAAACAAGTTCCCAGGAATTAAAAAAGAAAAATAAAGTACACATCAGTCCAAAGCTACAGTGTCTCCAAGTCAAATAAAGTTTTATTATACTTCTATCCTTCACATACATAATTGGCAAAACTTCATAGATAGCAGAGGCCTGTCTTGACAATCAATTATACCTAACTGCATCATAAATGTATAAGTGATTACTGGGCTATTGACCCCGGGGGGGTCTTTTTAAGTCTAGCCATGCTTCCCAAGGTGAAAATCAAATCCTGTATCTTGTATCTGTAAGGTAAACACCTAAATCATTATGCCAACCCCAAACTTGTTTCTTTTTATGATGTAATCAGTCAGGGATAAATAAAATGCCAGAACCCTTACACTTTAAGAGTTAATTTTGTCTGATCTTTGACATGCCTTCATCTGACCAAAAGAAACCTTGAAAATCAAGAATGTCATCCCAGGTATTTCAAATAAATGTACATTTGCATAAATATGTTTACAGAAACAGTTCACTTAAGAAACGTACATTGTCCTTACATTTCAGTTATAAATGAGGCAGAACAGTGTACCTTTTGATTTACTTAAGCTGTCCAGCACCATGCGATTTTAGAATTCACCTTATCCTGAAGACCTATTTTGGAAAGGTATTTTCAAGTGGTCTTGCATGTATGCAGCAAGATGCTCTGTCACATGGTGTCACTCTTGGATGCTCAGCCAGAATTCCCACGGCTTCTCAGTCTTCAGAACTCCATAGCAAACTGTGCTTTGCTTCTCCAATTTCTGCGAGCAGTTCAGGGCTCATCCCTTTAGACTGATTTGTAGTACCATGAATACAACTAACAGGTAACACAATTGCTTTGGTGCAGAAGGCAATGAATTTTATTTCCAACAGGTAGATAGACTCCTTTTCCAGTACTGACACTGCAGAGCAGCATATCAGGGTGCTACTCTCAGGAGTGTTACATTGTTCGGATAAGGCACTAAACCCAGGCCCCATCTGCCAGAGTTAATGGTAGCTCAGATGGATGTAAAGAACCCACAGCAGTTATCCAAAACAGTAGGGGTCCCTTACTGATTACCACAGCTTATATACATTTACATAATATAATTATTTACACTTTTTATGCACAATACAATACAGTACTACATACTTTAATAATTT